>NC_088418.1:13947982-13950482 GCF_034236695.1 Oncorhynchus nerka
CCAGAGTGGTATACTGTACTGTAGTGCCAGAGTGGTATACTGTATTGTAGTACCAGAGTGGTATACTGTATTGTAGCACCAGAGTGGTATACTGTACTGTAGTACCAGAGTGGTATACTGTACTGTAGTACCAGAGTGGTATACTGTACTGTAGTACCAGAGTGGTATACTGTACTGTATTACTACAGTGTGTGGTAAACTTGCAGGCTTCAGGGCATCCATGAATGTAAAGTGTAGGCTATGCTGTTGGACTGTATAGCCTGATGTGGATGAGGATATTGCAGGTTGAGTACCAGAGATAGATAAAAGGACATTTTGGTCCAAAATGATATATTTTATATGAGATGCTGAAATCTCCTAGATAAGATGTATTTTGTACGAAGAGTGCGCTGATGGTGGGGAAACAGCCGATGCTCAACAACATCAAGCCATCTCTGATGCTAGCTACATCTGATTGAGTATTTTTGCATCATCATAGTGATGTGGCAGGTGACACTTTGCTTCTTGAAAGTCCAATATCTTGAAAACTTGACTGCGGACATGGAAAACGTTCTGAGACTGTGTCAACAGTGGACAAACTAAAAAAAATACCAAACGATGCCACTTCAAAAGCATAAACGTCTCTGCCACTGTGAGACCCAATCATTTCCTAAAGGTACGCTTTTATACCTGTGGACTATACAGCGGACTATACTGTAGAGTATTGGCTCTTTTATGGTACGGGCCGCAAAGGGAACAATTATGTACCTAAAACTAAAGGTAGAAAAGACGTGCCTTATAGGGTAACACGGCGTCATCTTGTTCCTGATGTAAACTGACCAGCCGGTAATAGGCCAAGGTTTAGCAACATGCCTGGCTACAAAGTACAGCGACGTCTTAAAAAGGAAAGAGAAAAAATGGCTTTTGGATTTAGACAAGTGGTTGGGCCGCCTGCTATTTTAAAGTGTTCCAGTTCCGTGCCTATGGAATAAAACCCTGAGCATTAGGAGTGACTACGCATCGTAATCACATAGAATAATCTGCTACAACCCCTTTACAATCCAATACCTCTCCTATTATACTGAGAAAGGAGTTATTGGAATGCGAAACGGAACAGTGAGTGTTCATTTGATTGACTGGTTTCCCTTGGCGAACACTTTGTGATTGATTGACTGGGTCCGTGTTGAGGTAATATCATGATCTCAACTGCTTTACTCCCACGTTGATTTATAGACTCGTTGCTATGCAGAGAGCGAGAGAGAGAGAGAGAATGTGAGAAAGTTCTGAAAGAGGAAAGTGCTTTGAAAGATGGTTGGAAAAGTTTTCCTGAAAGGTGTCCTGAATGTACCAGGGGGTAATCTATCTTACCGTGCATGAAAAAACACCATTCCTTCTCATCATGTCAAAATGTTATGAATGTATTCATTTAACTGAACTAGGAAGTCAGTTGAGATTGATTACAAAATGCAGAAGTGTCTATTTTATGACCTTTCGGGATATAATTTGATATAAAACATACATGATTTAAGGGCCTTAACAAACGTCTTGTACAAAGCTGCGATTCCCCTCGATTTTTCTCCTTTGAGTGAAATAGATGTTTCTATTAAATGTCTCAGAAAGTTGATGTGAGCGCTCAATCGGGCAGCACAAGGAAAAGGTTATCCCAAAGATCACACGGGGCGAAGTCTCTCCACCTCTCTCTCTTTCTTGATCTTTCCCGTTTGCTTTTTCTCTCTCCATCACTGCATCAACAATATGGAGACACCTTGGATGGCTTCTGTCCCGCTCTCTATCGTGCTCTTTTTTTTCTCTCCACATCCTTCTCTACCTCTCTCTCCCCATCCTTCTCTCCCCATCCTTCTCTACCTCTCTCTCCCCATCCTTCTCTACCTCTCTCTCCCCATCCTTCTCTACCTCTCTCTCCCCATCCTTCTCTACCTCTCTCTCCCCATCCGTCTCTACCTCTCTCTCCCCATCCTTCTCTACCTCTCTCTCCACATCCTTCTCTACCTCTCTCTCCACATCCTTCTCTACCTCTCTCTCCACATCCTTCTCTACCTCTCTCTCCACATCCTTCTCTACCTCTCTCTCCCCATCCTTCTCTACCTCTCTCTCCCCATCCTTCTCTACCTCTCTCTCCCCATCCTTCTCTACCTCTCTCTCCCCATCCTTCTCTACCTCTCTCTCCACATCCTTCTCTACCTCTCTCTCCACATCCTTCTCTACCTCTCTCCCCATCCTTCTCTACCTCTCTCCCAATCCTTCTCTACCTCTCTCTCCCCATCCTTCTCTACCTCTCTCCCCAATCCTTCTCTACCTCTCTCTCCACATCCTTCTCTACCTCTCTCCCCAATCCTTCTCTACCTCTCTCTCCACATCCTTCTCTACCTCTCTCTCCCCATCCTTCTCTACCTCTCTCTCCACATCCTTCTCTACCTCTCTCTCCCCATCCTTCTCTACCTCTCTCTCCCCATCCTTCTCTACCTCTCTCCCCATCCTTCTCTACCTTTCTCTCCACATC